>NW_019640833.1:577009-621050 GCF_000599845.2 Trichogramma pretiosum | reverse complement strand
TATTTCATTTTTGAATAGGATTTTTTGTCCCCTTTCCATTGCCTTTTTCAAAACTTTAAAATTTTGATCATTCTGTGAGATACAGCTTTTTCCGTGAACCATTTTCGTATACTTTGCGTGTTAAATTTTTTCTTCTTTTGCGTTTTCGGGCGTTTTACGTTTTTACAAAGTGCAGTTCACTTGTCGTAACATTCAGAGCGTACCGATTAAGTTACAGCACCAGGATCGCGCACACTTCTTCAGAACATCAATAAAGCACCAAAGAATAGCACACGAAGGTCGCAGAGATTTCGCATGTGACAAATGCGACAAGAAATTTGGATACAAATCACATTTGCTTGTGCACCAAAAGACAATTCACCAGGGTCGAAGAGATTTTGCTTGTGACAAATGCGCGAAAAAATTTGGACAAAGTAGTACTTTACGATACAAGTGCCATAAGTAACACTTTTTGGCAAGAGTATCGGTACAACATTTTATAGCATTGTGCTAAGTTCACATTTATGCCCCCTTTTTCGAGTCATGAGTTTTATGGAAAATATGAAGACTTTAGATAACTCTCGAAATATTGTACATTATGGTTAGATAAGTTCCATTGTAGATCATTTTTTTTTATAATATCTGTATTATAATCATGTTTTTTATCACTAATGATATGTAATGAGGCGCGATCGCGTCGATTGCAGACTGCAGCAGCGGCGCGAGCTTGCAGCGCCATGAGGTTCTTCGACGAGCACCGACTCTTCGCCGAGTCGGAGACACTCGACGAGCCTTGGCTCCGAGACGAGAGCTTCGTCGGCGAGGCCATGTCGAGAGGATTTTTTCGGGAATGGGCCTTCGATGCTTTCTGCCAGTTGCCTCGATGCGACTGCCTCTGGAGTGCTCCGAGATGATTACCGATCGGCTGATGAACCAAGATTTGTATCGTATTTGCTTGGCGGCGGTGGGCCAAAGCTAGACAAGTATTTTCGTGCTACTTTTTATAGCCGAAACTATTTAATCTTGTGTATACTTTTTTCATGTCGTTCAAGTAAATAAATTATAAATTAAAAACAGGATTTTTCATTCTTTAAGTCACAAAAGTAGCTATAAAGTAAAACACTATCAAAATTTCAACTGTTCCTACGTCTTTGCATGTTCCTGGGACCTCCACAAACAAGTCCCGATGGTTTTTGAAGAATTGCTCATATACGTATACGCGCGAGCAGATGAAAAAGAGAGAAAGAGAGAAAGGCGGAGCTGTATACAAATTGCGTACGTACACGAGTGTGCGTACGATGAGATAAAAAAAAAGTCAAGAAGAGAGGATGTGTCGAGGGGAATAGACTCATAAAACAGGTGAAGGCAATAATGAGCTTTGGCTCAAGCGAAGTAGGGGCCACGTATCTAGACTCATGTATACGTACATTTATCGGAGCATACGCGGGAGCGGCTTAGGGGCTCACTATACATATAGATGTTTCATGCTCTCCTGGATTAATCGTATATATATATATACGTATCGGAGAGCGCTCCTCCCACCCAGCTGGAGGATCCCGCGCGGCACATGTACATACAAGTCGAGTACCTACCTACCTATACGACGACGAGTGTGTATGTCCTATATACAGCGGTACATGCCTACCTGTGCCTACCCACCAGGAATCTCTTCCTCTTCTCTCTTTTCTGCTTCTACTACTTCTTTCTGTCTTTCTTCTCTCTCTCTCTCTCTCTCTCTCTTTCTCTTGCGCGGCGGTATGGCACTCACTTGTACTCACTTCTCGGGCCGGACTCGAGACTGCGGAACGCACACCCTGACCCACAAGTCGCCGATCAGTTGGACTACGAAGGCGCGCGAAGCACTAGTTGCTCCTGATAATCGCGAGCTTGCGTATCCCTCTATTCAAAGTGCACGTTACGTTCGGCCCGGCTCTCGTCTTTTTCTGTTATTCGTGCTTATAAGAATTCATCGAGCCTCGCGCGACCAGTGCAATTGTTTTTTTTTCACATTTGTAGCGACGAGTGAGTGAGACAAAAAAAAATCCAAGAGATCGGGGAATACGATTTTTGGGAAAATTTGCACAAACGGATAGACGGAAGATGCGGCAGCGAGGAGCGCTTGAACTGGCGCTGACGCTGCTGTTTTCCCTGACGCTCGGGGTGACTTTTTTATCGAGCTCCGTTGCCTCTCAAGATGACGATTCTCTCGCCGGAAGCTTCTTGTCCGGTAAGTCGACTCATTTGTCCCCGTATCAGCTTGGATATCAAGGGGTATGTTTGTCAGAAAAGCTGCGGTGTATCTTGCTTGTATACACGATAGAGCTGATTTTTCGGCGCCCGCTAAAACTACTTTACGATCTCGTTTATTATAATTTAAAAAACTCAAAATTCCCTCGCCTTAACAAAAAGCGCTGCTTATAAGAAAAATTTCACGTAAAGTGCTCTCACGCTTTCACGCTCTTCTGTTCAAAATTGAATAGGAAGATTTTTCGAGATTGACTCGGTACGTATAAGTCCTTAAAGTACCGAATTATCAGATTTTTTGTTAAATCAGCTACTAATATAATTTTAGTCGATGAAAGCTGGAGAATTGGAAATTTTCATTTGAAATTAGCTTTCTACGGATAAGCCCAAAGAGTACCAAGATCTCCGACTTGTATAAATACATCGATATCTTTACGAATGATCGATGCACCGAATTATTTGGTATTTTTGACATCAAAATCATGAGATCGCGTGTATAAGCGCGTGCGTTAAAATAGCGATACCGCGAGCGCAAAATGTGGCACGTGTGCGCCTTTTTTTGTCGCGCGCGCGCGCAATCGGCTCGCGTCCTAGACCTCAGCCGGAAAACGAGTCGGTACACTTTTGATCGGTACGCGGTGTTTCATACGGACAAAAAAAATACTTTTCCAAGAGAAAATTGCGAGAAAATGAATTTCAAATATTTTCGCTGCGTTGCGATTGTGCGCGCAACGACGAGTCGTAAAATGATATTACAAATCATACTGCTTATGCTCGATGTAAAGAAGTTCATTAACTTTGTCTATGAGAAGGATCAAAGTTCACTGTCATCGGCGAATAAGCCGTTGAAACGTTGTTATCCAAAAGGTGAATTCATCGAAGTCACGATTAGGGACGATAAAACACGGCAATAGAAAAATAAGAAAATTACACGGCACAATTGTACGACTCTCGCCCTCGCCTCTTTTCTCTCTCGACTACAAGTACGCGTATAGCTGTCTGTAGGAACGAGCTTTTACGAGTTGTCCGCAAGTAGCGTATAGATATATATACGCATAGTCGTTGGCGCGCACAGTACACACACGCACGAGCGTCGTTGTTGCTGCACTTTCGTTGGAAGCTAACAGTGCATTTGGCGCACGAGTACGCATGCAGGTACCGCTATATATGACGAGCCAGCTCGCGAAAGAGAAATTTTTTCTTTTTCAATTATAGTCGAAGCCGAGGCCCACGCGCAGCCGACTAGTGCAATTTCGCGCACCCAACGCCGTTTCTTCGTCATGTACACGATCTTTTTGTTTCATATTGCTACGAGAGCACGATCGTACAAGCCAAAAAGTATTTGGTCGTTTATGCCTTCAGTTGTGGTATCGAGAAAAGTGTTTGTAATACATCTCTAGTCGGGACGATCGCTTCCGCGCTAATGTAAGAAGGTACACAAACGTAGACACGCACATACGTACACAGGCACATACGTACACAGGTATATAGGCGTTGTCGCAGCTACGTCGTGTCGAGCGCGTGCAGCGCGCGCGAGAAATAGAAATTGCGACACAGTTATACATGCGTGCGTTATACTACTAGTAGCTGCACAGAGCTCTGCCAAGAGTAGGCCCCCGGGCAGTGGCCTACTTGATTTTTGCTGAAACAAGGCCGCCGCCGCCGCTGCTTCGTAGCTAGAATACATACATCGCTTATAGGTGGTATATAGGTATAGAAAGATATAGCCACCGACGCCGCGCTGCCGTCAAAGGCGAATCGGATGCCGATTACCGATGCACCATATACCGGTCAACGGTACTCCCATATCGCGGGCACACATACGTATGTATGCGAGCGAACGTCGCGGCTGCGCGAAGGATCCGTCCGTACTCGAGCTACGCGAGCCACGTTCGCGAATCGAAATTTGTCGCTCCGCATTGAATTTTTTCTCTCTTCCTCCTGCAGTCGGCGCGATCGCTTCCGATTTTACGGATTTCCAGCACGGCTCGCGGTTATCGATCGTATGCCTCGCGTTTGTTTTGTTCGGTGTAATATTTTCATCGGCTGGGATTTCACTTTTACACGCAAAAGCTAACGGCAACCCGATTCGCGGCAGAATGATCGGTCATTCGTCGTTGAGCGACTCTCGACTTGTGTGCCTGTCCAACGGTATCGAGAGGAACTCGTGTTATACAGCGAGCCGATTACGCAAATGACGCAACGATAATTCCTTTGACCCGTAGCAGTACTCGTGCGTCAGGATCTTGAACTCCGACGATCGCGGCGTTCGCCACGGCAAAGTGAGCGCAAATAAGAACAAAATAAAAACAGAAAAAAGTCGGGTGCATCCTCGGCGTTATCGAGTCTCGTTCGTTTATTCGTAATCCTAAAACCAGTTTACCGAATGCCAAGCGTATATAGCATTGCTCGTGGGGTATCGTCGTCGTCGCGCGTACATAATTTTCAAAGAATTTCACGCTCGCGGAGCTGCTCGGGAGAGCTGCCGATCATCGCATGATCTATAAATGTCAATCACGCGAGTGCAATTATGTACGCTCGGCGTACATATTTATCCGCGTGCTTATCCTCCTTGAAAAGAGCATTTCGATCAAGTGCCGAGTGCCGTGCGCAGGATGAGCATCGTGCAAGGTATGTAAGTACCTACCTCGTGCACGTACTCCGCAGTCCATTTTTAGCCACTCCGCAGCATCGTGACATAACGTACATTAATTTCGCGGGTATTTCACAAAAGAATCTCGTATACTTTCATTCAAACGGTATACACGTGCATCGCGTATATACATACGCGTTATAGTTACAATTAAGATTTTGCTCCAAAAGATTCGTATACGTACGATTCAGCGAACTGTCGAGAGGCCGGGATGAGATACGAATCTCTCCGCGGCGAGTCGAGCCTGGATATACATACATATATTATATATTATGTATTGTATAACATGTTAAAGTCGGTGATGGTCGTTGGGTGTACGTATATAAGTGTTATTCTGCGAGTGAGAGAGGCTCGCGCGAGGCGAGAAGCGGTGGCGGCATCAACAACCGTTATCCCTATACGCGCGGTGAGCTCTCCGAGCCTCGGGCCGTTATACCTTTCCGCGATGTGCTGCTCCGCGTGTATATAGCAGCGCGCGCGCGGCCGGACACCAGTGAAAACATCATTACCAGCTCGCCGAGCGTCTCGCATATATATAGCATCTATATAATGCAGCCAACATCCAATCGAATGTTTGTGTATATATACGTATGCTTTTTTGCTGCGGAATTTACGCTACCAACTTTCATTCGCTACGTCATTGCAGCGAGACGACGACGACGACGACGACGACGACGCGGGGCTGGACACGCGACGTACATACACACAAACCCAGACACACAGCACACATATATCGTCGATTCTTTGGGCCTCTCCTTCCGTCCCGCGTGAGGCCTTTTTTGCGGCTGCTGCTACGCTATGCGCGAGCTTCCAAGCCAATGACTTTGACCGATTTGTCTGTCCCTGAACTCGTTTCGTTTCTTTCTTTTTCTTTTCCTTCCACCGCGCGCATACTCGCACGCGTGTGCACTGCGACGCGAGCAGCCGGTGCGCATCGAATAATTAAGCCCGGAAGACGTACGAATTTTTCGCCCCACATTAAGACACGGCTGTATAAGATCGCGATCCATGCGAATCAAAGATCGTAACGATCATACAGCGCTATTTGCCGAACTCGAGTCAAATTCTTGTTCGCGATATTGTGATAGAAAACACGAAACCGTGTATATACCACTTGACAGCCGAACGAGTCATTGACTCGCAGCCGATTTCAGGCGCGATATATGAAGTATCGACGGGCAAAAAGAAGCCGATAATTATTTCACACACATCCGATATACCGGTTTTGACGTAACATACTTACATATCGGTAAATCGTGAGTATATTCTCGAATTTTATAATCCACTTAGAGCTATGTAATAACAATTATTCAATTGGTATTTGGCGAACGAGTTTAAACTTGAACTTTGGATGGACAGCTATAGACGCCGAGATCTGTACACTATACGCAAACATCGATGTGAATTACGCATGCAAGAATGTCTCGCGGACTCACGGTGTTATATTATAGCAGCACTCGTAGCGCCGACCTTCTCTCATTAACCACATAATACAGTTATGGGAGTGGTGTATAATATATATTCAGTGTGATGTGTTTATTTTACGCGCTATATGTGCCGAGAGTACACATACATACACACATCACGGCGATCGCGATAAAATCATATGTTTATGATCTGCATACGTTGATCGCGCCGTCCACGTGTTTATACGTGACGTTCAATATCAAATACATAATAATCCGCATTCTTTAATTGATCGTCGTTAGGATTAAAACGGGACCAAATCGCATCCGAGGCACGTCCAAATGTACGTAATCCACATCAACTTGACTCGATTTTTCATGGATTTATCGAATTACGCAATTCGGAGCTTTTATTGACGCTTCGAGTGACAATGAACGATCGATGTATCAATATTATATGAGAATTAGATTACTCTAACAATGTAATTATGGTCCATTTCAACGAACGATTGTGGTTTTTTCATTCTTCAGGTCTGCTGGACTCGATCACGAGCACCGAGGACAGCGACAAGTGCCCGGGCATGTGCGTTCACGCCCTGGCCACGCTGCTCTGCTACGAGGTCCTCGAGGACGTGCCCTGTCCCCAGTCGAGCATGCGATGCTGCGTCGACTCGCCGATAAACGGCACGGGCAGCAACTCCAACGAGGTCGCCGACTACGAGCAGGAGAGCAGCTCCAGGCCCAGCAGCGGTTGGTCCGAGCAGCAGTCGTCCAAGCAGCCCGGCCACACGACCACGAGTAGCCTGGCTCCGAGCGTCGTCACTCCTGTGCCCGTTCAACAGCAGAGGCCGGCGGCCCCCGTCACATGGGCATCGTCGACGACGACGACGACGACGACTTCGACGACTACCTCGACTACTCAGAGGCCCGCAGTCGCATCCGCCAATCCGAGCAAGACCAGCGGGGACGACAAGAACAACGACGCAGCCTCCGATAAAACGCCCAGTAAGTTTTATATCGACATATCAAAAGCCGAGTCACGAGGTCTTTAATGCGACTCTCTTTTCGATGTGTTGTTGCCTCCTCGCGCGTTGCCCAGTCAAGACCTGTCCTGGTTACTGCATGGCCGAGCGCATCGCGCACTACTGCGACGCCGTCCTGTCGATCGACTCGCTCTGCAATGCGGATCAGCGCTGCTGCGTCGAGCGCGACGTCTTCGGCGACTCGCCGCCGGCCGAGCTGCTGGTCATCGATCGCACCAAGTCCAATTTGACGCGGGTCGAGGAGAAGACCGGCCAGACGTCCGTGGCCGCTTCGAGCTCGACCTCCCAAACGCCGAGGCCGAGCCCGAGGCCCAAGCCAACAGCCTCCGGTTGGGATTTTTTTTATCATTCAATTATTTTATTCAGATGCATGATTCTTTGAAGAAATTTTCATAAAATTTTTACTATTAATCTGAGCAGATTAATGCTCTAGTTAGTTGCCGATCGTGTTGATTAAGTTGTGCTACAGACATCCCTCGCTATTCGCGGGGGTCATGTCGCCCAAAAGCACCGCAAATAGCAAAACCGCGAATAGTGAGATCTTACTCTCGTGGAAATCATCAGTTACGTTGCAAAAACTTGAATACAGTTTCAAAAATGCATTATGCACAATAAAGTACAATCAGATTCTAATTGAAAACTTGTAAAAAGTATAATGAGACTGTTTCACTCTTCTTACGTTAATATAAGTCTTGATTCATAAAATTCAATATGATAATCAATATAATAATCCGTTGTATCAAAGTCGAATCAAAATTTTATGAGAAAATGTCATAAAAAATAATTTTATGTAGAAGAGTATTGAAAAATTGATTCTCCCTATCGCAGTTACCTCCTCCTGGTTCAGTCAGTCGAGTAATTCTGGCGGCTCGGGCTCGACCAAGATACAGGCGAGCGGCCCTCCAGCGCCCGCTACCACCGGTGCTGCCGTAACGACGACGACGACCACGTCGACGAGCGCGACACCAAGGCCGAGACCAGCCGGTCCCAGCACCACCGAGGCACCACCGAAGCCCTGCAAGGGCGAGTGCGTCAGCGCGTTCTTCGCCCTGATTTGCGAGAACGTCGATACCGACGCGGATTGCGGCGACTCGGCCTACTGCTGCATCAGAGATCCTCCCACGAGACAGGTCAGTTGGAACAGTGCGAGCGATAATAAAGATGTAAAATATACCTAATCTCGTAAACTTGCGCTCTTGAATTTAAATAGGAAACCACCACGTCAACGACCACGAGACCAACGACGAAAGCGGCACCGGCAAAGTTACCGCCCTGCAACGGCTTCTGCCTCATGAACATCATGTTGGCCTTCTGCGAGCGGCCCAAGGTACCGATCTACCGGACGTCGACCTGCTCGCAAAGCCAGTTCTGCTGCGACAATAGCAAGGTTCCTGTAACGGTAAATTAACCATTCGTTATATTTGTCACTCGAACAATATGTTTCACGTTGCAAAATCGATTCTAATAATTTCGCTCGATATAGACGAGGCGGCCAAAGCCAAAACCGACGACGCAGAAACCGGTAACGACGACGGTGGCGGGGCCACCGGACAATCGACCCGACTGTCGCGGATCCTGCATCATCTCCTACCTGTCCTTCACGTGCTTCAACAACGCCGAGGTGACGCCGCTGTTCAAGTGCAAAAATCCCAAGTACAGCTGCTGCGCCGCCAAATCGGTCATCCGCGAGTTCCAAGGCATTCACGGGGACAACAGCAGCGGCACGACGGGCTCCCAAGGCATTTCCACCGGCTACGGCAACGTCGGTATCGATAATTCTCTCAGCAACAGGAACGACTCGGTCTATCCACACATGACCACGTCTTATTCGCCCTACAACACTGCCCAGATGCTACCTACTTCGCTTCACTGTGAGTATCGATTTCCGTGCGAGGCTTTTGATCGACGTCGGATTGCACAAACTCGCATTCGATGTGGCACACATCGAGATCGGGCAGAAATTCAGTAATTTTCCTCGATAAGAAAGGATAAAATATTTGCGCGAAGCAATGAAATCGTACACCTTGAACAAATACAAACTTTCCGTGATTCTGATTAAAACAGTTCAAAATGCATCGATAATATATTTTGTTTGAACTAAATTCAATTATTTTGCATAGAGTAACATACCGTCGAGTAATTAACAGCATATAATTATTTGATTCAATTATCCACGCGTAAATAAACAGCAGTAGGTATTAAATTACACAGAGTCGAGCAATCACCTAAGAAAATGAATGCATCGATTTTTGTCCACACAGACGAAACAACGACTTTGTCAACGACGTCGACAACGAAATCCTCATCGTCGTACGGCAAATACGTGTGCGGCGTCAAGGGCACGTCGCAGGCACCGATGCAGGCGCGCAGCAGTGCGGTCGAGATGTATCGTCGAGGGGCCCGAGTCGTCGGTGGCGAGGACGCCGACGCCAACGAGTGGTGCTGGCAGGTCGCCCTCATCAATTCGCTCAATCAGTACCTGTGCGGCGGTGCGCTCATCGGCACTCAGTGGGTCCTCACGGCGGCTCACTGCGTCACCAAGTCAGTTTCTATTACCGATCGCCTATACCAATCAAAATTCGTCGCATCTTTACTAACGAAGGGTTTTTTTGTTTTTGTTTCGCAGCATCGTACGATCGGGCGACGCGATTTACGTGAGGGTGGGCGACGTCGATCTCACCAGGAAGTACGGCAGTCCCGGAGCGCAGACGCTGCGAGTCGCCACCACCTACATACATCACAATCACAACAGCCAGACCCTGGACAACGACATCGCCCTGCTCAAACTGCACGGCCAGGCGGCCCTCAAGGACGGCGTCTGCCTCGTCTGTCTGCCCGCCCGAGGCGTCAGTCACACGGCCGGCAAGAGGTGCACCGTCACCGGCTACGGTTACATGGGAGAAGGTCCGTATACAAACACGCAATCATAACTCAAGCTCGTATACATTGTATCTCACTGTCGACCATATAATCCTCCTACTTTATATTATATTAACTGCTTTGTGTGTGTTTTGCTGCGAACGGCCGGTACGCGTAATACGTGTGTTTGTATATTGCGCGATGTGCTGCTGCACGCGCAGGCTTGTAATAGCTTTTTTTCGGCACGGCTGCTTTGTGTAAAACGGTACTTTTAAAAGCCGGTTTTATATTCTTCGTATAGCCTACCTACCGTCGTCGCGTAACGAATTAACGCGAGTCGAAAATGAAGAAGAAAAAAAGCACCGGCAAAGACACACTCTTCGTGCGCGCACACACACACACACATAGCAATAATATTCCAGTCTCAGCTATTCGCTGGCGCGTAGCTTGCATTCCGTAGGCTCACCATTTGCCAACAATTCATATATATACATGCATGAATTTACGAGTTTGCTCGAGAGCTCGTAATAAAATAAAACGCTTGTTATTTTGCACGCACACACACAGCTGGACCGATTCCGTTACGGGTGCGCGAGGCTGAGATTCCGATAGTCAGCGACGCGGAATGCATTAGAAAAGTCAACGCGGTAACAGAGAAGATCTTCATTCTGCCAGCCAGCAGTTTTTGCGCCGGTGGCGAGCGGGGCAACGACGCCTGTCAGGTATTATGCCACTTTACTTTTCCACTTGGCTATACTTCGATTCTAATTCGATTTTCAACGAATGGAAAATAACGTACCGCGGGTGCATTTTTTTTCACAGGGCGACGGCGGTGGACCGCTGGTATGCCAGGACGATGGCTTCTACGAACTCGCCGGTTTGGTGTCTTGGGGCTTCGGCTGCGGACGCGTCGATGTGCCAGGAGTTTACGTCAAAGTGTCGGCCTTCATAGGATGGATCAATCAAATCATCAGCGTCAACAATCTGTAGCCTGAATGAATTTTACAAATTATAATTTGAAAATGCGACTCAATGTTTGAATGAGTACGAAATATCATACCACGTAATCAATCGTATCGCTTCGTGCTGTGATATTATTTCGAAACGTTATTCGGTAGCTGATGCATAACTCTCTTTCAAAATTACCCAAAATTGTCAAAAGGTAAACTTTGGTCAAGTAAAAATAAACGTAAAGTCGCATGTAAAAGTATTCATAAAAATAAATTAATATTATATAATTTGCAAGTACACTGAGAGTGCTTGCAAAATAGAAGCAGACGAATTGATCAGAAATTGTATAAATCGTTACACTATAAGATATAGGAGTTTATCGTGAAATGTTTTATTGCGATAAGAAAATTCGCTATAACATAGAGTGCGAGCGCATCCATACTGAAAAATCGGATGATATAATTAATCATGAGTGGGTGTACTAGACATATGATACTTATAAATTTTATTTTTTCAAGATGCTCTCATTCTGAGAGTAAAACGAAAGTCAAGATGAAAGGCGATCGTATAGCTTTTGTAAATATGAAATGATGCCGAAGAATGCCGAATCCGCGTTGTTCTTTCGTAAATAAGCACTGATTAATATAAAAAGAGAAATTCTACGTAATAATACTTATATTTATGTAAATTGTGCAGATGCATGATTTCGATTGATTGTAGTTTGTGCTTTGTAAATTAACGCATGATAACTTTTTTTTCTTCAGATTAGAACTTATTTTTATTTTATAAATAAATGTTCATAATAACAATACAATCAACTGAAATGCTTTTCTATATCTATAGAAAAAGTTAATTATTATATATAATAATCGGTATTCACTCTTTCAATTAGTTTAAAATTATGTAAGATTTTACTTTTAGAGTGTATTATTTCTAAGTCTGTCGAATGATCATACTTGTACAAAAATACTAATTTCATATTACAACTATTTGTATTTTATATTGATATTTATAAGTATGAAATAAAATAAAAAAACAAAATTAATATAAAATTGGTCTTTTCTTTATCGAAAATTTTTTTGAGCAGTGACGATATAAAATAATGAGATTCCAACCGGTATCAGAATTTTACAATACCAAACAAAAACAAGTTTATTGCATACCCCGAGTTTAACATAAAACTTTCTCGGGTCTATTGCAGAATTTATAAGAGATATAAAATCGGAAAAATCGCACTACAAATGGTTTGAGAGGACATAATGACAATTTGAATCAAGCAAGCCGTTGACTTAGTATATAATTATATACACTTATAAAAATGAAAAAAATTAGACTATTTAATAACATACAGCTGTTTTTGATAAATACATCATTTTGGCCCGTTGAAATGAAAAAGAGCTCAATCAAAATTGTTTGATGTCAACAACACTTTTTACATTTTTGAAAACTTATTCAAGTGAAAAAACGTTGACAAAAAAGGTAACGATGCGTCAAAATATATTTTATTGAGTACATACGTATAAAATAAGTATGTTTTTTCAATTGCCGAGAAGTTCTACAAACTGACTCGCAACATATCTGCCTCGAAACAATGTCATGCGTGCTGATAAAAACATCTACAATCTACTTAACTAATTAGATTCTTTGACAAACAAAATCATTTAAATTTAAATATTACAATTTTCAATCGTATGCCGGATGCCATCATACCTGTAATTAAGATTTACAAATTTCTAATTATAAGATCCAAGAACCCTTCTATTCAAGCTTCTAGTCTTAGATAATCGCTTAGGCTTCTTATCAGGTTTCACAAATTCATCATCTCCGTTCTCTTTATTGTCTCGAACCTTGTTGAAAAAAAAAACAATATAAAATAAGCATAAATTTTCTCAATGTAAAATATAAGTTTTTAACTTACTTTTCCTACTCCGGACTCAGACATAGTTGTTGAATCAAGTTGCGCTTTAGCGGCGAGAGAGAGATCTGAAGTTGAAGCAGATTTTATAAGACTACAATTATTACTACTATACATTACGGGAATTCTTAATTTTGATGCACTACGAGGTGTAGATGTTGTTACATGATTTATTTTGGTTGGCATTGGAGACGTCGTAGATATTACACTATTTCTGCCATTTAAAGCCGGAGACGACATTTCTATAATGGTATTATCATCCTACAAAAACGCCAAGTCAATTTATAAGAATTTTAAATAAAAATTATCGATATTCATAGGGTGTGTACTAACTTCAGTGTCTGAATATTCGTGGGGTTTAGTGATTTCGCGGAATCTCTTGATAATCCTATCATGTGGTGAAGTCGCAACCAACGATCGTGGGAAATGAAAGTCTCGCCGAGCTGGAGTCGTACCTATTAAAAAAATTATTCAATTAAATTCTTTATTTCTTATAATAATAAACTTTAGTTCTTACCTGTTGGGACATCATGATGAAGGTCTTCTGAAATAAACTTGTCAATGGTTCCATAAGTTTCATGTAACCCTGAAGATAATTTGTTTTGCCAGTCAGATGATGTGGAAACTTCGTCATCAACTTTAGAATTCATCGCACCTAAATTATTGAGTGTCACCGTACGCTGTTCTTCCATGAATCGCGTATGTTTTTCACTTGCATTTGAAATCATTTGATGATAATCCTAATTAAAAAGGACACATTAATAGATCAACAATTATTTTAGTAATAAAAAAAAGCAAAATTGAATAATTGCCTGCGCTGTTGATAGTATTGCTTCTTTTTCTTGATCAAATTTAAGTTGCAAATCTTTAGCGCATGACTCAGTGGTATCTTTGAAAGATGACAAAGCTTGACGAGATGCATTGATGTCTCCTTCTAATTGATTTATTACTCCAATACTTTGAACTATTGAACTCTCAGCCAAATTCCAGTTCTATTGAAAAAAAAGTTTAGTTATCTAAATAACGTTTAAAGAATATCACAAAAAAAAAAAAATAATCAAAGTGATAAGTACATATTCTAAAGCAGTTGAAACTTCTTTTCTGATTTGGTTGGCCTGATTTTCAATTTGATTCTCAATTGCCTTCTCTTTGCTCAAGTTGTTAGAATATTTTTCATTATTGATTTCAATAATTTTATCACTTTGAGCTTGAATTTCTTGAAATTTGTTTATTACAGTGGAATGATTATACTTATTGTCTCCAGATAATGTTTCATACTTTTTCCAGGTATTATCAAATTGTAATTTTAAATCCGTAAACATCTAGGTTTAAAAATTATTAATTTTGATATGGATAAATCTGTAAAGGCAAGTTGTTATTATTCAAAAAATAAGCACTTACTTTTGCAAAAGCTTGTTCATTATTAACTACTCGATTTTGACTTTCAACTGCAACTTGTACGGTTTTTTTTAAATCCTGAATCTCTTTGGTCAAATTATCTCGATCTTCTAATAAATCCCTGCAATAGTCATCCATTGATTTCTTAACAGTATTAGAAAGGTTCATCAGTTTTAGTGCTGTTTCATTATGCAAAGCCCTCAAATTTTCAGTAACTTTATTCTCGACAAGTTCTCGAATTTTCGGTGATATTTTATTTACGATATTTTGAAGTGCCCAACGTTCCTGTTGTGTCACATCAGTAGTTTTTTCAACTTGCGTAAGTATCCAAGAATGATATTCGTCATGCTGTACGCAAAAAAAATGTTTTTTAATAAATTGTTTTAAAAATAATTATTCATTCAATTTATCAATTTATATAAAATAATACTTACTAAACTATGTGTACTCGTAACCAGGTTATTAGAAATGACTTTTTCTTGTTGAACAAGATCATTCCCAATGTGATTAAGAGTAACATTAATTACATTGTTTTGATGATTGGCTACAGATTCTATTTGGGTTTTAAGAGAAGAACAAAAACTAGATAGTTCTTCACCATAACTGTTTAAATCTTTTTGCATGCTTTCAAAACGGTTCATCATTTTATGCTTAAACTGTTGACCTAAATTTTCATTTTCTTCTTCTACTCGTCTGGAATATAAATGAAAATGACATAAAATTCAAGTCAACATATCAATTTGTCGAATAATTAATTACATACTTTTTCCGATCAATTTTCTCATGTAGTTTTACTGTGTCAGTAGTCGCCGTTTCAGCAACATTTAATAATGTTTTAGCTTGATTTAAAAGCTCCTGTTCCGTTGAAACATGTTTTTCTACTAAATGTTTATGCAAATCTCTGTCATAAGTAGTTTCATGCAATTCCGTTTTAGTTGTGATTAAATCATTTTTTGTAGATATTAATTTTTCTTTTGTTTTAACCAAAGTATGAGTTGTAGTTTCAAATTCCACTTTCATATCTTCAAAAATTTTCTACAAATATTAAGAAATCATGTATATATGTAATTTAAAGTCAAAACAACAATAAATTCAATTTAAATATATTATTACCTCTTTATCTCGCATTGTTTCTTCTAGAGCTTTTATATGATTGATCTTTTCTTCAATTTCTTTACCCTGAGCTTCAATTGTTGATTGCATTTCATTATAATTTTCTTGAGCTAAATATACACCATTACGTTCACGTGTTGCTAGCAAATCGCGTCGTAATCTTTCAATTTCTTCAGTATATTCTTTTAATAAAGCTTTCTTTGAAAGCTTTTGATTGATTTCAGGTCGATTTGTAATGTTTTTGGCTCTATGGGCATAATCCAAAGTAGAAAGGGTTTCTTCTATATTGATACTTGCAGGAGATATTGTAGCTATGATAGAAGTTTTTGTTCTACCACCAAGTGACTCTTGAAGCAGTCTTGTCAATTTGGATTCTCTATATGGTACATGAGGGGCCCTCTCAACCAAGGCAGTGATAACTCTTCCGAGAGTTAAAAGTGACTGATTAATATTGCCAGCTTCTCTAGCTCTTCTATCAACTGCGCCAGATCTTCCAACATTTTCACTGCCAGCTAAATCTACTAAGTTAAGTTTTCCTGTTTTGAGTAATTCTTCTCCATCTACTGTATTTTCTTTAATGTGAACAGTTATAGAAAATACTGTATGAGAACGACTGAAAAAGTAGAGACAAATATAATCATTTCTTATAAATTTAATAAAATACTCTCAAGTCAAAATTACCTTGAGTGAGCATTCATTAAAGTGGCAGCAGTTTGGCGTTTCTCAGATCCTTTTTCCAAAATTTTGTACACTTCAGATTTATTGTGTACTGTAACTTCTTCTAAGCCATGAATAATTATTGCACCTTTTCTTGATGCATCTTCAAAAATTCTAGAAGTAAAATTATTCTTTTTATAAATAATACAGGAATTGAAAGAAACTATAAGAAAAAAAAGTATTTTTTTTAAATTTACCTGATTTTTGAAGCATCATCATTTGGGGATAAAAGATCAAACAGCTCTTCATTGTATAGTTCTAAGAAACTCACTCTAACAGAATATTCCTGGGCTTCTAACATCCTCAATTCATCAAACAAATGACTCAATGCCCTTGGAATTATACCAGCTGCAGAATCCTAAAATAGCAATTCAATTAAAAATACTGATAATTTATGAATATTTTTATTTTATAATGATTCTCACTGTTTGCCAATGTAATGAGGGGTCATTACAAGCTCCTTCCATTGTAAAAGTTTTTCCAGTGCCCGTTTGTCCATATGCAAAAACAGTACAATTGTAACCAGCCAAAACTTCATCAAGAAGCGGACTAACAACAGCATTGTAAACATCAATCTAAAATAATCAAATTAATGTTTAGAAATTAAAATATTTCATGAGCTTATGATTTATTATAATTAAATTTCACCTGTTTAGACAATGGTCCAAATGTTTTATCAAATGTAAATTTTTTTGTTAGCTTATCTTGTGGCCTTTCTTTAACAATGATTTCTTTGTTAGATGGCACATCAACCACCACTGGAGACTTGCTTGTTTTTTCCGCATTGTTCAGAGGTCTTAAAGAATTCAATTTTCATTAATTAAATATTGATCGTAAATGACATCAGACACTGCTAAAAAATTCATGTAAAATCGTTTAAACATCGAATTCTTTTGATAACAACGGTATTCCATTCAAATTTAAAAGTGACAAACAAATATTCTCGTGATGTAATAAGTTTCATCAAAGTAATTTAGTCCTACATTCAAAACGTGAGCAGTATGACGCATACAGAGCTCCCAGATACCATCCTATACAAACACATACACACACCAACTTGTTCTATGGAACAAGACAATTACGAAATATATTTTAACCGTCTTTCACGATTTTCTACGTACCTTACTCGAGCGAAGACTTGGATATGCTGATTTTTCTCTTTTTTATTGCGCGTATCATTCATCTTGTAAAGTTTGGAAGTTTGTATATTGTGGGCACTTGATTAAATCAGGTCCTGACCGCTTTTCGCAGCCACACAAGGGGTTATCGTATTATCGCGAGCACTTCGATGTTGATACGTATTTCAGAAACTATTGCACTTCTACGTCTAAATATTTTCACTTTCTTTTTTATTCGCCAACGACGAGCCGCGAAAAATGTACACACGCCGACGAGAGAGCAAAGCAGCAACAGCCGTTGGCCGGCAGCCGTTTAAGTTTCAAATGCAAAGTTTGAAGTTTTTTCCACTAGAGGGACGGAAATGTTTTTACGGTCACTGATTTCATTCCGTTGTCGGCTTGCCGACTATAGGATTTGCAGAAATGATTATGAATTTGCACACAATAAAGCACAGAGACGTAAACAATGAGATCGATTCAAGTCGAACAATTTATTATCAATTTACTTTCGTTTGGAATAAAAGATGTTCAAAAATTGGAGTAAGTTTCCCGTAATATTCTGACATCGATAACGGTTGGCTACAATGTCCTTGTAGCTAAGGGGGGGTACTTTTGCATTCAGCTGAAGAACGCGATACGCCCTCCCACCCTAACACAGGCGGTTTGATATTTGTATCAACGGACTTTGCGTTGTTTACCGCGCAGAGCACAACTGGCAGAAAACCAGCAGCTACGCTGCTCCGTTTAAGTTGCAGTAATATTGAAGCTGCTCCGACCGGAGTCTGCGTTAAAATACTAATTTCATGATTGTTTGAATTGTTTTATGATTTAATTAATATACAACGTGTGAGTTTGACTCAAAAATTGTTCAAGATGCCAGTTGGAAGAGATGCTGAGAAGATAAGTGAGGTGTTTGCAGCGGTGCAGTATAATCGCACTGGTCATCCCAATTTCATGAAAAAATTAAAAAAGTATTATGACAAAGTGAGTGATTTGTTCATGAGTTTGTATGGTTTGTTAATTTTTAACAATAATGCTAATGGCTATTTCGTTTAGATGGAATTGGATGATTTTGTGAGTGAATTCGTTAGCAATTTACAAATTCCCTTGACTTACATAGAAAAGCATGCTCATGTTGAAAATACACTTCAATTTGCTGCAAAGTTTATTATCGGTCTACAGCCACCAACAAATGATGAAAATGAAGATGAGTACGAAGAAATGTGTCCTTTTCTTCAAAGCATATTTGAGTTTCTTTTATCACATCATGGATCTAAAGAAGTTGCTGTAATTATACTATTTTGAGCATATAATTTTGATTTCATAAATAACAGATATTTGATCAATTGCATTTTTTACAGATACGTTACAGAGTGTGCTATTTTCTTAATATGCTTCTAGATACAATGGGTGAAAATGCTTCTATTGACGATGATTTGTGTAATAGAATTTTGCAAAACATGATGGAAAGGATTTTGGACAAATCTCCTAAAGTCAGAGCACAGGCTGCCATTGCTCTTTACAGATTGCAAGAACCAACTAATAAGAACTGCCCTGTTATTAATGTTTATTTATTTCACCTAGCCAAAGATCCCAGTGCTGAAGTACGGAGAGTTATTTTGGCAAAAATGGCAAAAAATAAAACTACCCTGTATGCAGCCATTAAACGTACCATGGATGTTAATGATTCTGTTCGCAAGATGGCTTATTTATTTATTAGCAGAATAACTGTGAAATCATTGACTATATCTCAAAGAGAAAAATTGCTTAACAATGGTTTGCAAGATACATCAGAGATCATTAGAAAGTGTGTTAGAGAAATTTTAATCCCATCATGGCTTCGTTATTATGATAAAAATTATCTGAATTTATTAAAAGCCATTGATGCTGAACATGCTGCAGATACTGCAATTTTAGCTTTAGATTGTTTATTCAAGTATGTGATTAATTTTTTTATAAATAGTTACAAATTTATTAATGGTAATATAAAAATAATTTTTTTCAGAAATGCTGAAATAGGTACATTGATTGAACAATTACCTATTGATGATACTAAGTTTGTACCTATTGACAAAATAAGTAGTGAAGTGGTTTTGTATTGGCGTTGTCTTGCTGAGTTTCTAAAAAAAGAAAACTTAACTGATGAATTTGAGCGAATAATGCCTGAGCTATCTCCATTCTGTGCCTACATCAAAACATACATGAAATCAATTGATGATAAACAAAATAATACATATGAAGTTATAACGCAACAATTCATTCTTCTTCAGTTATTTGAAATGGTTAAAATACATGATTTAGCAGATGAAATGGGTAGAAGAACTCTAAAGGAATTAATTTTAGAAACTTTGCAAACTAATTATTGCACTGAAAAAATTACAGAATGTATTGTACAATATTTTGAGACTGTTGTTCCAGATGTTAACAGCAGAGTATCTTCATTAGTAGAAGTTATAAGTGAAATTAGAATGCCAACAAAAATTAATGTGATGGTCCCTATGTCTGAAGATGAAAGACACGAAAGAAAAATGAAGGTATTATTTTTTTTTTTAATTGAATTGACAATCTTTTTCAAAACTGTTATGTGTAATTTAAAATTTTTTTAGAGAGCAAAACTTGGAATGCAATTATTAGAAATGGAAGATAAAGAATATTCTGCTATACAAGAAAAAAACTACCCTTTGGCCCAAGAAATTTGTCAAAACATAAAAGTTTTAAGAGAAGAAATAGAAAACTTGTCTAAAGAGGCTGAAGTTGTAGATCTACAACCATCTCAAAATGTCTGTGAAGAAAAAAGTGACCCAGAAACAATGGTACACTGTTTAACTATCATGTATTCCATGATGCAATCAAAAACAATTACGTCTTTATCACCAACATTGAGAACCTTAATGGATAGCATAGCTTTGCCATTCATGGCAGTAAGTACCATCTAACTTAGTTTTAGTAAATATTTTCTACAATTGAAAAATACTTTTATTACTTTTTTCAGATTCAAAACAACAATGAATATGTTATTCGACTGGCTTTGAAATGCGTCGGACTATGCAGTCTTATAGATAAAGAATTGGCTAAAAAATATTTCATGTTATATTTTGTGTACATATCAGAGTCTAACAGTGAGGAAGTTTGGGTTGCAGCAGCAGAAGTTATTTTTGATTTGTTGTTGAAATATGGGTTTGAACACTTTAACATTGCAGCCCAAGAAGAAGAAGATTCAACTACAAGTAAAAAAGGAAAAGCAGTAAGGTTATTCTCTGAACAAGAGGAAGATATTAATGTTAATGATAAAGAAATAAGCTGCGATAATGGCAATGTTAACAATGTTTTAAAAGCTTTAATGGCATTATTGGATAGCCAGGTATTTTATTATAAAAATAAAAAATCTAAAACACATTTTTGGAACTCATATTCATAAAATTTATAAATTGTTGTTACTTTAACAGCTCAAAAAACTACAATCAGTTGCCACAGAGGGTCTTTGCAAACTTATTTTGCATAAAAGAATTAGCAGTCATTCACTGATAACACAACTACTTATTTTATGGCATAATCCTATTGCAAAAGAAAATACATTTTTAAGTCAATGCTTGTGTACTTTCTTCAAACTTTACATTGAAAAAGTTCCAGAAAGTCAATCTATTTTGGAAGAAGCATATCTACCGACATTGAAGTCATTAGTCAATGCTCCAGATTTAAGTATATTACAGGAAATTGATCCACTGAGAGTTAGTGAAGTTATCATAAATTTGACCTGCTATGGAATCAGTAACACTTACAGCATTCATAATCAATTGACATATACAATATTATGTGAAATATTAAAAATTGATTCTGAAGTACCAATAGATATATTAGTAAAATCACTGAAAATGTTGGATGTGCATTTAGATGGAGAAAACTTGAAAAATGATGTACTGAAAGCTTTGGATGATGTTGAAGAAAAAGTAAGCTTGTTTGTTTTAATTTGTTGCATGTTTAATTCATAACTATATAAATGTTAATTATGATTATTAATTTTAGCTTGACAATAGCGGAGAAAAACGTCTGTTGAAATACATCTATGAGTTTAGAAATAAAGTTAACACCCCTGGAGTTAATGTACATGAAACATCAGACAATTCAGGCAATTTGAGCAATCCTGAAAATGCAGAAGGTGTTGAAATGGCTGATGAGAACATGGATCAGCAAGAAGAAAAAAGTGATGAAAGTATGAAAGAAGCATAGATACAAATGATTAAATGTATATTTAGCAAAGACTTAATGCAAAGTGTATTTAATTGTAGCATGACTTAGTGTACAAAATAATTATAAATTATTATAACTCAAATTTGTTCTGTTTTTGTAGAACTCATCAATTTTTATACACCATTAAAAATAATTGTGATGTATATAATGTGTAGAGATTATTTTTATATCATTAAAGATTTTTTTAAGCCCAATGCGAAATTTTCAATCAGAATTTATCTTTGAAAGCCTTCAAATATATAGCAGACGACGTAAAGTCACATAACTAGACACCTAAGCAACACCGGCGCTAGCGTTTGTTTATCTCGTTAACACGAGGGAGACGAAGTACACGCTTGGAGCGGGCAAGTCGGCACGCGATATTTCTTTCTCAAAAGTTTCCCGACAAATAGTTGTTCAAATGGAAAAATTAGCAAAACCAATCATAGTTTGTCATGCCGAACAGTCGGTGGATTATACGGTGTTCGACGCCAAATGGATACCATGCAGTGCGAAATTCGTCGCGTTAGGTTCGAAACCACGAAACACCGGTGCCTTACAAATCTATGAGCTATCGGCTGGCAAATTGAATTTGGTCAAACAGCACGAGCAGCCAAATCCTATAAAATGCTCGACGTTCAAAGCATCGAGTCTCAGAGAGCGTTATTTGGCTACGGGTGATTTCAAGGTAAGCATGGGTTTTGAGGTTCAGTTTTGTGCTTGGGCCAGTCCAGGGCACTATTTGACAGTTGCCCGAACTTCGCGCCAATACCGAATACACGCATGCATTGTTTCATACATTTTTAGTAAATAGTAGTAAATACAGACTATGAACAGTATTTTTTTACAATAATTCGTTTTTCATAGGGTCGTATGTGCATTTATGACCTTGAAGACGCTTCAACGCCGGTATACAAAGTCGAAGGACACAAACAAATTATCAATGCCATCGATGGGGTAGGCGGCGACACCATTGGTTGCGGCGCACCCGAAATCTTAACGGGTTCCAGAGACGGAAGCGTGAAGGTGTGGGATCCTCGTCAGAAGGATCGACCGGTAGCGATCATGGAGCCGTTCGAGGGCGACCAACGTCGGGACTGCTGGTCCGTGGCATTCGGAAACTCTCATAACAACGAGGATAGAGTTGTCGTAGCTGGCTATGACAACGGTGACGTCAAAATGTTTGACTTGCGCGCAATGGCCCTCAGATGGGAGAGCACTCTCAAGTTTGGAGTGTGTGGACTCGAGTTTGATCGACGGGACATTCCAATGAATAAGCTCGTCGCTACAACCCTTAAATCAAGGGTATACGTGTTTGATCTGAGAACTCAACATCCCAAGAAAGGCTTTTCATATTTAGTTGAAAAAGTATGATACAATAACAAAGTCTTTTGTCAAATTGAGTTTCTTATTAATTTTTGTTTTACATTACAGGCTCATTCTTCTACCGTATGGTTAGTAAGACATCTTCCTCAAAATAGAGAACTTTTCATGACTGCGGGTGGTAATGGGTCTCTATGTTTATGGAAATAGTAAGTCATTATTTGTTACTGATATATTTTATTAAAACTAGAAAGAGAAGTAGTAATGATGAATTTTTTGTTTAGCGAGTATCCTCCCAAACGTAAGGTTCAAGGAGCAGATGGTATCGAAGAAGGAGTAATTGGCAGTTTAAATTTACTGCAAAATAATATTTTATCTTCTCAACCAATAAGTTCACTGGATTGGTCTACAGATAAAACTGGCTTAGGTCTCATCACATCATTTGATCAGACAATACGTGTAATATTGACCACAAAACTCAATTTATATTAAGTATTTTTATGACTCAACGCAAGTGCTTTAAGAAAAGAATATTGAGACCTGTTGATAAAATAACTTTTAGTCATTAGTAGTTTTAAGTAATTACCTAAGTCACAGAGATTTGTTTTTAAGACTTTTGATATATGGCATGAGTCAGTAATATTAGTTTTTGTTTACTAATTTTACAATTTTAGTATTTTAAAAGCAATGTCAGTAAATTTTTCTGAGTTACTAAGATGTATTTTTGTAGAAAATAAATCTAATTCACACTAAAGACACATCAGTTTTATCGGCTAATTTAAACTACTCTTATCAACTACAAGAATACCAATTTCTATTCTCTCTCCGCAAAAAATATATCAAGAGGTAAAAATTTTCCGGGATCGTTGGAAGTAGCACGAACATATAGCTAGGCATCGGTACTTGGTCAGTCGAAGCAGCAACGCACTCGGTCGACTCGTCGTATTGCGTTTGACGAGTGTCACGCAGGCATATGCATCCCATATTTGACGATCGAGCGACGAGCGGAGTTTACGCGAGGAGAGAGAGGGAGAGAGATTGAAAGCTCATCATTCGAAATCAATATCAAGGTATTTTCAGTCAAACGAGCGGGGGCGCGATAATGCCTCGGATATATTACACGTATATCGGTGCACATACGCACACGCAGTCCATACAGAGTCGATGAAACAAGCATAGGGATACGTGCGCGTAAGCAGCGTTGCTTGGGTTACGCAATTCTCGGCTTTGAACGTGTGCACGCATACGCATTACAAATGTAATGCGCGATCGCTTCCGATCTATTCGCTCGAATTCGCTACTCGCGCGTACGAGTACACGATATCGTTCGTTCGTTCGTTTGTCTTGGGTGCGCGAGCGAGTGCGTTGTTTGCGCGCGGGCTTAAAAATACGGCAACTCGAGTCAAGCTCAGCAGATATAGTCGTAGCGCTTTTATAGCCCGTAATTGTGTACACGAATCGGAAAAATCGGAATGCAGTAATCTCGCGCGCGTACACACGACGACGAGCGCGATCGAGCCTGCAACTCTTTGCGCGCTTACGTAATTTGTAATTTATGTCGTCGTATATGCATTATTATTGCGAGGCGCGAGCGCCCACGCGACCGTACTTCAAAGCTTTTCGTGTGCATAATATGGTAGTAGTAACTGCCAGTGCAGTGCAGCTCGCGATCTTGCAGCTCTCTCGTCGCCTGTGCTCCACACGCACAAACAACACACATTCGCGTATATGCACACATAGTCGAGTACACACAGACAGCGAGTGCAGCAGCTTGTCGCGCACGTATCGCATAGAGTTATATATGTATGTAGGAACGCGCGCCGCTATACGCACCGAAGGTCAGCGATGTCGCGCGAGTTTAATTACATAAATTAGCTCGTTTAGCTAACTCTCCGTGTATAGCGTCGGGAGCCCCGCGTGCATGTGCAGCTCGAGATTCTATGCACGTACGGCGTAAACCACACACGCGCGTTATACGTATCTCAGGTTTTCGCGCTCGTCCGTCCGTCCGTCCGTCCGAGTGTGCGCGATCTTTGTCTCGCTTGCGTTATATCATATGCAGCTCGCACAACCTCGTTGCGTTGTTTTCTCTTTTGATCGATCGCTACTTTTTTCCGCAGCCTTTCCAGTTGCCGTCCAGTTGCTTTCGGGCCTCGGATGATCGAAGCCTTCGCTCCATCAAAAATAATCGGAGCAAACGTCGCTGCGCGCGCTCATGTATATGGCCGATTCTCTGTGAAATCGAATGGCCAAAAATTTTTTTTTTCTGCAAATATGAAAAACTTGCTGTTCCCGATGTCAGAAATGTCCCCAAATTTTATTAGAATTTTTGGGACCATCTATCACTCTTTTTCAGGGGCCCGAAGTTGGCCATTTTAGGGTTTTTTTGAAATTCATGAAAAATCACAAATATTAAAATAATTCCTGGAATAAAGTAGAATGATTCAAAAGTAAAAGTGCCCAGCAACTTTTTTGTTGGAAATTGTCCAAATTTTCAGAAAAAAAATATGCCAAAGTGATTGGAACAATCTAAGTAAGTGTAAAGCAAAAAATCTGCCAAGTGGACATAAATGATGAAATCTAATCGAGTTCGAACCGGACTTTCATTTCCTAAACTATGTAAAAAGCTTCCCAAAGATGTCAACTACTGCCTGATAAAGTTTTGTAATGGGTCTTAAAGTTTAACTCAATGTAGACAATAATGTATGGCGAAAAACGTGCAAAAAAGGCCTGAAAATGGCTGTTTTTGGAGATTTTAAGCATTTTGGGCCTATTTTTGACCTTTTTTGCACGTTTTTCGCCATACATTATTGTCTACATTGAGTTAAACTTTAAGACCCATTACAAAACTTTATCAGGCAGTAGTTGACATCTTTGGGAAGCTTTTTACATAGTTTAGGAAATGAAAGTCCGGTTCGAACTCGAGTAGATTTCTTGTTTTGTGTTTTTTTTTTATGTTTTCCCACTATGCTCTCTTTGGGTGGCTCCAATCACTTTGGCATATTTTTTTTCTGAAAATTTGGACAATTTCCAACAAAAAAGTTGCTGGGCACTTTTACTTTTGAATCATTCTAATTTAATCCAGGAATTATTTGAATATTTGTGATTTTTCATGAATTTCAAAAAAACCCTAAAATGGCCAACTTTGGGCCTCTGAAAAAGTGTCATAGAAGGCCCCAAAAATTCTAATAAAATTTGGGAACATTTCTGACATCGGAAGCAGCAAGTTTTTCATATTTGCAGAAAAAAAAATCTTTTGGCCATTCGATTTCACAGAGAATCGGCCATATATACTCGCGCCACCGATCCCTTCATCCATTATGTATTTCGTAGTTTCGTTCGCGATCGTACGTCTAATCGTATGCCTATTCGATCTTTTGAATCGTGACAGTGCTTCGCACGATGCACTCGCGAAAGCTGCAGAAGGAGCTTTTCGACTACGTAGAATGCGCTGAAAAGTGACGCACGCGTGTAGGAATCCGCATCTTTCTTTTCCGGCAATCATTTCTTCTCTCGCGATAAAAATACCTTTTCCAATGAAACTTATCAATTTTCATCCAATGCCGCGGAAAAGAGATGAAGGAAGCCAGTCGAGCTTCGACTGCAAAACTACCGACACAGGATGCATATGTATATCTGCACGAGGATTATGCACGACGCGATTGAATATTTATAAGCGAATTCCTAGTCAACCCCTTGACCCTCGCACGACGTCGCTGCAAGCCCAAGTTGCGAAAATTGAGTCGCGCCCCAAGATGCTCTTCTCTCGAGCGACGCGTTTTAATTAAATATAAAGCAGCTCGGACACGCTTCTTACCGCGTGCTATTACCAGAAATACATCGTAGCTATACGCAATGATTATATACGAATTCCGGTGTACTCCGCCTGTATACTACGCCGCGGAAACAAATGGACGATGCTCATCATTATAAAAGACGCCTTTAAAACAAAGCAGCACGAATGACATTTCTTGGCTCTCGGGAGCAGAAAACTTTTGCGAGCGCGACGTTTCTCGGTAATTAATCTTTTAATGAATTATATCGCTGAGGCCGCGATGAATCATAGCCGTGGGACACGTTTCTTATAATTCTTTTCGGATCCGCGCGTAAAACGAACTCGTCGAGACCTGTGCAGCACTGTCTCTCGTTAAAAAGCGTATTATCGGGCGGGCGCGCATTATTCGTCGTATATAGCACAGCTGCAGTTTCATCAAATTAAAAACGCGCCTGGCCTGTGTACGCGCGCTGCAAGCAGAAAAACAGAGACAGTACCGCGAGCGACTCTTTGTTCACTATAAGCATAATATATATACCTATCTCTCTTTCTCTATCGCTGAATTTCACTCGAGCGATTATGAGTTTTAATAATAAATTCAAGTCGTACGCGCGGCAGAAGCGCGGGCTGCATCTGCATAGACTTATGGCGCGGTCTTTTATGTAATTGCAAAACGAACGCGGCCATCGAGCGTATATAGCGAGCCCATGTACCCATAGGCACGACGCTTGGTCATTACCTATATATGTATAAAGAATAGGAGAGAGAGAGAGAGAGAGAGAGAAAATATACGACGAGACTTTTTCCATTTCTTAAACGGCACGTGGGCATCGCAAAATAATAACTCGGCTTAATCGATTTTTCGCTAAATAACAACTGCTGCGCTGCACGCACTGCAACGATACATCGGTCGCACGGACAAATAAAATGCACTCATAGAAATAACAACGCGCGCCTTCGAGATCCGTCGACGACTCTCGGGTCTATGCTGGATAGTAGTCATTATAATAACAAGCGCGAAACATTATTTAACGCGCGCGCGTTCGTATGAGGTGCTAATCGATCTCGCGCGTACTACACGTGTGTGCTGCTATACACGCCTACGTTGGATACATTTTTCTCACGTATCGCCGCTTTGGAGCCGTGCGCACTGCATCGGACTTCGACTCTCCTCTGTTTGTGCCTTCGCGGAGACGTTACTTTTGTACTTATTTTTTTCTCTCTCTCTCTCCGTCTTCTCGGTGCGCGTGGATATTTTCATTATTAACTTTGCGTTATTGTTCTGCCACGAGCACACGCGAACTTACTGACAGTCTGTCATTATCCATGTTGTATTATGTAAATCTCAGCAGTCTTGAATTTTTTTACTTCTTCTTTTTCTTCTTCATTGCGCGTCTCCATCTGCGTTTGTGTGCTCTGTAACGAGCGTGATTACTCTTGACCAGAACGGATATGTATTTATATAAACAACGTTTGCTTGCATTAATAGGACAATACTTTATTTTAGGAATTGAGAGGGATTTTTTGAGGATTCAAAGATTCAAGTATTCGAAATAGTATCAAAGATCCTTTTTTTTTTTTTTTTTTGATTTATACGTATATGAAATTTATTATTTTCTTAGTATACATGGTACAAATATTCATAGAAAAAATTACCTAACGTCGTACGAATGTCTATCGGAATTACAAAATGTTACATAAAGTTGGAAATGCTCGTCGGTGAAAAAAAAAATCCGCTGCAACTGCCGCATTTGTACGCACGTGACACGCTCGAAAAATGTCGGAATGCAATCAAGATAATTTTCTTCGAGCTCTCTCATATTCAATATAGGAAAGAGAAAATAGAGACTCCTTCGAGTTGAGGCGCGGGCGGCGCGTGGTATACATTAAACATTCGTACGTCTTCCTCGATAAATATTAAAGATATTAAACTAGGCGACCATCGCTCGCTTCGCAATTTGTCTCGCTCGCGAAGCCGCAAACTCCGAGGCTTCTTGCATTATTTAAAAGGCGAGCTTCTTCATGAGAAGGTACATGCGTAAATCGTTCTCGAAGCCATGCAGATTGTTGGCGTCGCCCTGCAGCCGCATCAGTAGACCTCCGAACGACACGTAGGCTGATCTGCAATGATGAAAAAAACAAAACAAAACAAGTTGTTAGTCGAGTTCGTGTATGAAATTACATCTCATTATACATAGTAAAGTTTTAATTGCATGCTTTAAAAAAGTGTTTGAAAAGTCATATACTCGCGGATATATAGTTAAATTATTTCGTACAACAAAAACCTTGATAAAAACCAATAATAAAGAGCTCTAATGTCACTTTAGAGAAATTATCTCAAACCGTGAATTGAGTCAAAGGATTTGAAAAAAAAAAATTATAAAAGTACAAAACAAAGAAGGCAATTCAACCTTGAGATGGAAAAAAAGAACTATTACGCGAGTTTCGATGCACATATATCGTACAGAAAATACAGTTAGGAGTGCTTTGTTTGCACGAGTACTTGGACTCGGCGATAAGCGCCGTGCCAAGCGTCTTACACCATAAAAAAGGTTGAACAGCGAGCGTCATAATCGCAGTGCCGATAGCGGTCGTGCTTTTTTGATAATCTACACAACCAGCTAACCACACTGCCAACACGCCGATCGCTTTCTTCGCTTATTTTAAGCAACCATCAACGTCTCGTCCGATTCATCAGCATCAGCAGTAGTAGTATTAGTAGCAGTAGTCGTAGTAGTAGTATTGGTATCATCATTATCATCATCATCATCATCGGCAGCAGTAGCACTAGTAATAGTGGGAAAGCTCCAAAGATGAATCTTTGCAGTTGTAGTTCACAATCATTTTGGTTCGGTATACAATTTATTACAACTTGGTACGCAGATATGGCACGAGTTGGGCTACTCGAGAGGATCCCGATGACATTGAGAAAAAGCTCTGCTCGATCTCGTGACAGCCTCGTGCGAGCGAGAGCTTCTCGTACGTTTAGCTGTGTATGCATGCGTGCCAGTGAGTACAGTAAGCTTTCGACACGATGACGGCGATGATGGTTATTATTAGCGGTGCTGCACTTGCTTTTTGGCGCATGTGAAATAAGCGCAATTTTTGCCTGGGCCAATCGCTTCGAGCTTTAATGAAGATGATGATGACGATGATGACGATGATGATGATTTTCGTTCGCTTCAATGGATTTTCATGATAACTCGCTGATTGTGTTACTACTACTGAGACATATGTGACACATATACTGCTGATGATGCTGTGTTATAAAGTGAGACTCGACGTTGATGATTGCGCATATACATTACACGACAAATGACAAAAGCTTCGCGTGATATGACGTGTGGATGTATATATGGAAGAAAGCGATCGCTGATCGATGCATATGGGTATGGATGTATAATTGTTTACTAATCGATCGATTATAATTAATAGTGGTTCTACTTGCGTCGACCAAACAATGTGCTCTTCACTTCAACGGGCCGACACACATATAAAAAAAAGTAGAAGAAAAAAAAAGAGAAGAAACGATCGAATTATCCTTGACGAAAAATCAAGTGGACGACTCGCGGATAGGACGCGCGGACCGAGCGCGTCTCTCTCGGAGCGCAGCTGTGCAGAAAAGTCGAGCAACGCGGACGACGAGCACGGAGCGCGTCTCTACGTACGCTCAAATAACGCGCGGAAGGCCGACTGCAGGTTTAAGCTGCAGTCTCGGCACCCGCCGCGCGCATACACACGCACACACACGTACGTACATTATACACACGAGCACACACATACACACGAGTGAATCGTCGTTTTCCCCGAAGTTCACGGCAATGACGCGATCGTGTGGATGCACACGAATATAAGCGCGGCACACTCACACACACACACACACACACACACACACACACACACACACGGATACGTATTGTACATTGGAATATCGGTGGTGTGGCCACGCGCATACTCGCGGATTATCGCGCGCCAAAGCATTAAAAGCGTGTGTGTGCTACAGCGCGTGTGTCGCACGTGAATCCGCGTCAGCAGCAGCAGCAGCTTTTCGCCTACGCGTGGCCCGATCGGGAGACTGGATGGAGCTTTCAGCGAAACAATTAGCTCCCGCATATATAGTTGCGCTCCGAGTTTCTCTTATAATTCAACTATATGGCCAGTTGTGTTACTGCATGGCTCGTTCTCTCTCTCTCTCGAGTTCGTAACAAATTGTTTGATTTATTTTTTTTCCTGGCAAAACTTTGCCCGTTTTTCCGCGTTTGGAGCTGACGCCTATTTCGACCTACTATAGCGATTATCCTATTAAATGAGATGGGTGCGGTCTCGGCGCGCGTAGAGCAATTTGTAGCGTCGACTTTGTGTGCAGCTCTTTGACACACACGGATGCTAGCTAGTATGGCGCACACATTAGCAGCGCGTGCATATATATAAGCGCTGCACGTATATATACGAGAGCCGAGCGCGAGGATAATAGCTACCAACGACGATCGAGGCTGGATCGATTTGCTTGATTTACGATGCGCATCGATGCACGAGAAAGAGAGCGCATATGTCAATGCGCGATGACGACGAGGACGACATATAATTGGTGCACGGATCGTTTGCTTTTTCGCTATGTACTCGCACACGATAATGCGATCCACTTGTTTTGTCCGAAATGTACAATCGTCGCGCTGAGATTCTTCGAAATGTATAGAATCGTTACGCGAGAAGAGCGGCGAAGCCCTAGTGTGCAACTGGCAGCACGTGTCCAGCTGTCGTATACTTCAGCGCTGCAGCAACGACGACAACGACGACGACTACGACGAGTTGGCGACGAATTTCCGGCCTGTCGTCGAGAACCGCTACTGGCGTAACTAGCATAAGTAACTCACTGCATATATACAAAACGCAGCGTGTGTGCATAATATATATCTATAGCTAGTTTAGCGAGGATCCGACCTTGCGGCCGTTTATTGGCTATTGCGCAATTTCGACGCGCGAGCGTGTTCAGCGCAGCGTAACAGCGATCGCCGCATATACATATGCACGCTGTATAGGCGATGTATGCACCAGTTCGTTATGGACTTTTACAAATATATCTGCCTTCGTTGATCGAGTTGCGCACACTGAAGCTCTTTCTCCGCAAGCTCTCGCTTCTATACGAAAATCTCACCGAAATCGATGCGAATTTTGTTGAATCGATCGCGCGCGCGCACGAAAGCTTATATTTTTTTTCCTTCTTTTCCGTTCGATCGTCGAGTCACACACGAGTCGAGCTAATATCGCGTACACACGCATTAGCATTGTAGGTCTAGAAGTCGAATAAATTGTAATAAAATGGATCAAGGACAAAATGGTCGTGTGTACACAGCGCAGGCATATAGGCGAGCTGTACGTTATACCGGGTACACAATCTCGCGACTTTGAACTTGACGAGGGGGGTACCAATTTGTACATATAGACGAGAGCTGCATAATGTACCTGCACCATTATGTGCAACGGGTACAGTAATGATGTACGTAGACACGATTCATTGTCAGCTCGTTTGCAGCTCTCCAAGGGAAAAGTGACTTAAAATCGATTTTGCCCGCGCATATATGCAGTGATAAAGTATAATTTTGGATTTGCTGGCTGTGACTTGAAAAACGAGCGATATATTTGTATCAACGCGTGTGCACGGCGATCCGCGGAGATCGAGTAACGTATCGGAAACCACGAGTCTGCGTGTTGGCTGCTAAAACCTTCGACTGCACTTAATACATATTATATATGATATTCCTCTAACGGCTGGCACACACATACACGGCTTTACTTTTCACGATGAGAGAGAAAGAGAGAGAGAGAGAGAGAAACGAAGACAGAAAAAGAATAAAAGGGACCTTGGCTACCAGTGATGTGCACATTTATTACAAGCTCGATCGTTAATGACGCGACTGCGTATTATTATAGATAAGACATTTCCGACTAATTGATATTGCGGCTTATATGCACGCCGCCCATTTTCGGTAAATTATTGATTCAAGGATGATACTTTAGCTCTGCTTGATTATACCTTATTCGTGATATGTGACATGCCCTGGTGAAATGACAGACTTTCTGTGTTAGTTAAAATTGTATGTATCAATTTTTTATTATTATTTTTTTTATAAATGACTGATTAGTTGCAGTGAGTTGTTTTGTACATTGCTTTTTTCGGTCGTAATTAATTGTCTCATTTAACAGGAAATTTTAAAATATTAGTTTCTCGAGCCGCACAGAATCAGAGATAGAGAGACAGAAAGAGAGAGAAGACTCGGCGTTATGTGCGCACACTGCACATATAATGAAGCCGCAGTTCTATATTAAGATTCTGAAATATCTGTGTTACCTGCATTTATATACGCATATGCACTAGTTTCAATAATAGAATGAATTATATAAAATACATTAATCTATTCATAATATATAACGTTGAAAAACATAGGCTTCCTTTTTTTATCGTCGTCTTCGTTAAAATTTTGTTTGTTTTTAGTTTTTTTTTTCTTATAGTACTTGCGTACACCAATATATAGCAAAGGAAAAAAATTATAATAGTCAGGGAGTAAAAAAATACAAAATAGTGACGGATATATTACATCGATGCACACGCAAATGACAAATGCAGAGAGATAGTAAATAATCGTGATAAGGTAGAAAATAATTTTATTTAACTTTGACTTATATATCGCTTTCTTAATTTTTTGCATTCGTTCCAGAGGGAACGGAATGAAAAATTGAATGAAAAAAGCTCGCACGTATATACAGATACATGTAGTAGTGAGAGAGAGAGATGTAGAGAGAGACTCTTTCAATTTACAGAGAGGCGCCGCATTGCCAAGCGATGAGATATACAAATCGACTTTCGTCGCATCAATTTGTAGAAACGCGCGTACATACGTACATCGGTCTATGCGTATGTATAGTAATAAAAATTGTAACTCGCAACACTCATACTACAAGAAGACAAATCGCTCGTCGCACGAGTACATATCCGCATTCTGCAAGACGCAGCGTCGCTTAATCACAAGATTGGCATGAATAACAATAACAATAATCATAATAACAAAAACAATCTGAATCTTGATGCATTTTCTCGAGGCAAACGGAATACAAGCGTTACATACAAGAGAGGAGAGAAAGAGAGAAAGAGAATGTTATAAACTGATGAAGATTAATACAGAATGTGGAGCGCACGTTTGCTGCAGCGCGCGCGCGGCAAGTGATGCGTGGCGCGCGGCGTCGCGACTGAAAAGACTTCATTCACCGAGTTTCTTAATGATTTATTAGATAAGATACGGCAAAGCTAGCGAACGATCGAATATACAATAAAACATATTCAGCCGCGCGACCGAGGCGACGCGAGTATTACACGCGTCAGCGACTTTCGCGCTTCTTCGTTTTTCCGTTTTCGCTTCGATCTCCGCTCGACGAATGTCTGCAGCAAGATCGCGCCTTGAAATAATTACTCGGTTTAACAAGTACGATTAATGTTAATAACTGTATTGTTCTGAATTCGGCCGCGCGGTCGTTTCTCTATTTCTCTGTCCTCTCTGTGATACGCACGTAATAATAATAATAATAATAAAGCTGAGCTGAAACACAAAAATCTCCCGTATATTAACGACGAATTTTTACGCTAACAATCGTTATCGCGAGCTGCATCGATCTACGATGTAAAACAACGAGCCTTTATCAATTATTATTATCGCAACTCGGCGCATAGATAACAACTCATACAAACGCATGTTCATTCCTAAATCTCGGTTGCAATTTTTTTGTAAAAATTAAAAAAAAAGGCTCGTGACGAATTTTTCGTCGCACGCTTGTATACGATAGTAATTTTTCAATTTTCCATGTGTTTGTGTGCACATTTATATATGTGTCTAAAAAAGCAAATTACCGACCAACTATCTATTCATCTATGCATATATATTACGTGCTGTAATAATATTGACAACGTCGAAGTCGAGGCAGACAGACCGAGAAAGAGTTTATGTAACCGCATGCGCGCTTCACGTCTATAGTTATACACACGTCTGTATATAGTAACATTAGCAGCAGTAGCAGCAATAGTGGCAAGCAAACAGAATGAAAATGAAAATCGGGTCACTGGTGCACTATACACAGTCGAGTAAAAATTCAAACTCGCGCCCAGCGCACCGAAAAACACGCGCGTATTCGAGACCATCTTGCGCGTGGCGTGTCTCGGGCGTCTAGCGTGTGCACGAAAAAAAAGTAACGAAATAAAAAAGAAGAAGAGAATTTGCGGTAGACGAGCTCCGACCTTGAACTTTTCATGAATACGATGAATAATAGCGCGCGCGATTAAAAAAAATTTAAAGTTTCCCCTCTGAAAACGAGCGCGACTCTCTCGGTCGCTATCTAACTATATATAGCTGCGAATGTATGCGTACTTGGCGTGTATCGTCTGCGGGCTAGGTCGGTCTTAATAGACGACGTTATAGTTGCTGCAGCTTCTACTTCTACTGCTGCTGCTGCTACTGCGGCTGTTGCGCCGATCGCAACGTCGCGTTACGTCACTAAAAACTATCCGACCCATACAGTACGAAGCACAGCACGTCGTGTGCAGTCAGTGTTACATTGGACACGCATTCGTTAAAATAATCGCTGAGCAAGACAACAAAATGACAATATCATTGTACATGCACTTGAGCTCTCTGTCCAAGACAGACAACAAAACTTATGAATCTATGCAACTCGAGTTATAAAATTTATATTTATATTTTGACACATGCACACACACACAGAACACGCACGTACTTTCGCACAAAAAACGATATAAATAATAGAAACTTCGTCAATAAAATAAAATAGAATATGCAGAGTACGAGAGTCAGAGAAAAAAAAATACAGAGAGAGAGAGTGAAAGAGAAAGAAAACTTGGAGAGGCGGCAGGAGAGATGTCGTACCAGATAGTGCATTTACAGTATTCAGGGCTCTCGTGTAAACGCGCATCTGGCACGAGCCCCAGCCTGCCTAATATATACTTTACAGTATATATATAATAATATGCGTGTGTGGTATATATATTTACACGTATACACCTAAGTACGTGTATGTGCGGAGAATCTTCGCTTCTTTTTCCGTTTTTTTCGTTCGCTTGGGCTTTCTCAGCTCGGGTGTCTCTTGGTCTCTCTCTCGCAACGACGCAGGCTCTTGTGTACTTAGCGCTAATTTCCTTTTCTCGATTTACTGTGGCCACGACGCGTCGGGCGCCTCTATGCGTGCGTACACATTCACTTATGCGAGATCAATTGGTAAATACACGATGAACAAAAAAAAAACCGAACACTTTTCTTCTTTCTTTCTTTATTTTTATCGTACGGCGCTGATAAGGGTCTTTTCTTACGTACGCGCGGAGTACAATGTACGTTTATTTTTATATATAATAGCAAAAGCGATAAGTTGAAAAACAGCTGAGAGTCGGCTCGTTTTTCTTAGGCGAATAATACCCATTGCCCTCGATACACCGAGGCAGATAGTTAAGTACGCGAGCCCGAAAAAACGTTGAATTTTTGCGTACAGTAGTACATCGCGAGCGTGCACTTAATAATTCGTTTTTATTATGCACGCAGTACGGCAAACGCGAAAAAAACCAGTCTTCGTCGTACGTACGTACGCGAGCGCGTATATATATAGATTGACTCTTTTTTATCGTCGTAATCGTCGTTGCCATTGCCGTCGTCGTCGTCGTCGTCATCGTCGTTGTCGTGATCGTCACCAATAATATTTTATGCACGTGCGCGAATAGCAGAATTTTTTCAGTCTCAAACGATCTTTTTTCAACTTTCGAGGACGAGAGAGCGAGTAAAAAGAAAATGCACGAGCGAGAGATCCGAAAGCAGAGCAGCGGAATTACTCAATCGCGACAGAGTTTAAAATTGATTAAAAAAAAATCGTCGAACAAAAGAGCCGAGAACGAGGTTTCTCAAAGATCGGTATTTTTTTAGTCAGGCCGACAGGAACGAATACGGGCGCCGACATATTGTCGACAGAAATCGGCGAGGCGAAAGCTCCGAGCTGCGCTCGTTCGTAGATCGAAAGCTGCTCGGCTCTCGCTCTCTTTCTCTCTCTCTCTCTCTCGCGGTCCTCTCGTCGGTCTCCGTGAAAAGTCGTCTAAATTTAACCGCATCGCCGTAGCTCGGTTCTGTATAGCCAGTGCACTGGCGATCGTGTATAGGTATATTTTATGTACGTACGCGTTTATATATTCGCGTCTATGCGCGGCTACACGAGAGACAACTGCATATCGAGGCACACGCACAGAGACGCCGTCGACGTGTGGTTTATATATATGTACATGCTACAAGTTCTTTTTTAATATAAAATTACACATTGCACACACACGTTCACAATTTGCTCTCTCAATTCTCTCTCTCAATGTGTGGCTCGGTTTTATATATTTATATCAGACGAGACACACGGCACTTTGGTAGTTTCCAACACTCTGAAGAGAAAAAGTTCTCTCCTCTTCTCGAGCTGACACGACGACGATACGAGTCGCAACAATAATGATTACAACGGCAAAGTAGGCAGCAGCGGCAGCGTCGACGGGACAGTCAAGACGAAGAGTCGAGGCCGAAGAAGTCGCTCGCTCGAGGAGGAACGCAGCTGTTTCTGAGGCGCGCGATGTCGCGCGACGAACTGGCTGATGCTCGAGACGATCGCCCGGTATTACACGGCACGCGGTTCGCCTCGTAGCCGTCCCCCGGTCGTAGATGCGCTTGCGCGCTCGATCGCGCCACGACACAGCGCGAGCGCAGCCAACTACTACTAGCGACTACTGTGCCTAGGCCGCGGCTTTGAGCTATGCCAATATTACTCTACTCGCTCGCACGAATATACGCGACGGGGCACGTCACACACAGCAGTCGCTCTTTGCGCGCCTATATAGCCTCGTTTTATATACACATATTACACAATGAGCGGCCGAGCGCGCGCGCCAACACGCATACACACATGCTTGCGACTTTGCTGCTGCTGTACGTGTGTCGTCGTTGCCGCCGCCGTTGCCGCTGTTTACCTGTGAGCAGCTCGCATACGCAATATCGCATGCACTTGGCTTTAGCACAACAACTACGTTATAAACACGCCAGTGCCAAAGTGTGCGCGGTGCTTTCGAAATTTCATACGCGCCGAAAGAGAGAGAGAGAGAGAGTTTACCTTGCATCGCGCGCGTATAACCTTCTGGCACGCGAGCTTTTGCGGTCGCGCGCTCCTTTTTTTTCTTGCTCTGCCTCGTCTATGTTTTCTGTGTTGCGTGCGCTATATAGGCAGTCGAGCGAGCCATAGGTGGACACACGAGCTTTTTCGGGAGCTTGGACGTTGTGCAAAAAAGAGCCGCTGCCGCAAGCTCGCGAAGTGAAGGTTACCGCAACGTCGATATACAGTGTGCGCTTGCGAGTCGTCGACTCGATATACACACCTTTTGTGTACCGATCGAGTGGCGCTCGTTCTCGCTGGAGGGATTTCGAAATTTCAAGGAGGATTTCGCTCGACGCTGAGCCCTAAGAAGGTGCTGCGCGCGTCCAAGACCAAGAGAAGCTCGCAAGCTCGACGATCGTATCGGCGTGCGCGATCGTTGCACAAGCCCCTAGCTCGCTTCGCATTCACATTTTCGGGGTTAAATGTGCAGCTTTAATAACGTGATGTATGCGTGTGCCAAAAACCTCGAAATGGGCCAATCGGAGCCAATGGGCCGAGAGCCATGTACCCTTTTACCCCGATTTGCACACCTTGAGGCTCTGTGTGTTTATAATAATAAAATTAAAATATCTATATGATCGTGTATGTGAGTAATGCTTCTCGCTGCACTATTATTTCTATGTGAGCTGATTTTACTAAATTAATGGCTTCCAACAAAATATTAATTAAAAGGAAAATCTGTTAAATCAGCCAGCAATTTGACTGACAAAGAGTACGCAACTATGTTAAATCTCAAATTCGAACTTGACGTTTCTCGTACTACTACGAGCGACTCATTAATCATCACGTAAGCATACATAACATGGCACAAAGAAAAACAGTAGGAGCAACAGTGCAAATAAACATAGCTAGAGAAAAGCACATACGCAAATAACATAAATATATTGTAAAAAACAACTCTATGCCCTGACTGTCAACCCGAAAAAGTCAAAATCCGAAAAACGGGCGAGGGAGTTGGCATCTGCAAGCCCCATGCACTTGCGCAAGCTGCGCTAGATGACTTATAATACACCTGCGTGAGAGCTTTCGTGTCCTTGTTTTGGAATATCGCAAATTTTCCCGGGCGCAAAAATTCTCGTTTAACTGTGTTTTCATTAATTGAACAAAGATATCTGAGACTTGTTACAAAAAGCTCATTTATCGACAGTATTGACAATCGATCGATATTGTCTGAAGTCCTAGGCAAAGCTATTATGATTAAAATACGAGTTAGAAAAAAATGTACATGGGTTGAGTAGTGCAGCGTTGTAAAGAGAAAAGCAAGTTGTTGTAAAATGAGCGGCTAAAAGCATCGCGGTCGGTACATAGTGGCAGCTATGTAGCAGCACACGGGCGGGCGCAACAAAGAATTGCACAACACTGCGCGCGAGTGTATACACGCGCTCGGCATGTAAGTAGCTATTTCGAGCCGTGAGCGCGCGAGCACTAAAATCCTCTTATCAGCAATTAATTTCCAAGACTCGCTCCGTAGCAGACTCTCTCTCTCTCTTTCTCCCCAGGCGCGATGCTGCACTTAGCGCGCAGCAGTGGCCACGTCTACTTTGCGCGACGTCCGAGAGCTCGTGCATGAAAAAGAGGAAAATTTTTCCAGCGCGAGTTTTCAGCAATTAGCGCGCGCAGGGCGGAAAAATAGTAAACTCGTGTTAAAGTAATTGCCTTTCCAGCTCGATTGGCAGCTCGTAAATTTTGCAAATTTGCTAGTGTACACACGCACTACTTGATGCAATTGAAACGAATAATTTTACGATATTTCTGCCGGATCGTATTTAGAGACGAATGAGAGCAAGAATAAAAAGCAGGGCGATTTCGCACTTGCACGCTTATAACCAAATTAGTCGTCGATGAATAAGCTGCCGTATAGCTGCCAGTGCTGCCCGCAAAATCTTTGCATTTCTGCAGCGGACGAAAATATCTGGCGCATAAATTTCGAAAGTGGATAAGCGGATCACACGCGCAAGCGAGTAACGGCAAAACTTCTGCTAGCTCGCGTTCTTAGGCGGGGCTCTCTCTCTCTCTCTATTATATATTTGCCAAAAATCGCTACGCGTCCTCTGCCAGGTGGATCGTGCGTGCGAGTGTAATCTTAGAGCAGTGAGAGAGAGAGAATTAGAGAAGGCCGAGAAATCGGTATAGCACATGCAAACAAGCATATAAGTATCGTGCCTGCTCGGGGGAAGGCAACGCTAGCTTCGCAATATAAATTGCCCGACGAAGAATCCGCTGCTCGCAGATTTACGTCTGCCGCAATCGAGCTCGTAACTTTTTCATATTCCCCTACGAGAGGTTAGGAAAATTTTTATAAACTACTCTGTACTCCGAGCGCGCGGACTTTTCTCATTAGCAACTTGTGCGCTTTTCTTTTTCCTCCGATCTCCTCCCCCTCCCGTTGTTTGCGTTCGTTATCTCATCGTGCTACTTTACAATTCGTTCGCAGTAGTAAACCCCATAGCGTCCGCTACGTGAAATAATTCGCCAATGAGAGAAAGAAAAGAGAGAAAGGGCAAAATGTAGTGCAATTTGCTCGACTACCGAGTTGGCGTGCGTCGATAATAATCGATGCACCCCAAGGTGTTGTGGCGAATTGCGCTACTCATCCTTAACGATCTCATTCATTTCTATTTATAAACCCGACGTTCGAATTCTGTCACTGACATGCTTTCTACATCGCAAAGTTCTATCAACATTGTGTACACTCGTTCGAGCTGCGGTATATAGCGAACAATAAACGCACTTTATCGATCGGAAGCAGAATTAAAAAAAGAAAAAAAAAACTCATAAAATTTCCGTCAATAACTCTAAGTAGATGCGTAACCTAGATCAAATCGACGCGATCTACAGCTTTCGTTATTGTTTGGTTTTTGATTACAGAACTACACAGGAACTCTTACGCGTCTGACCAAACGTCGTTCAACTCCACTTTTTTGCGCTCTACCCTTTCTAAAAGCATCGACGAGCCTAGAGGGGACTGAATTATAATAAGACCGAAGTGCAACACGTGGTTATAGACGCACGCATGCCCCCCATTCAGCAGCTAACGGCCATTAGGTCGTGGTACAAATTTTGTCCCAGTTCCGGGTCGGAGGCGAGTATAGTATACAGTACCCCTGCACGCCGTATAACGCAGTACTTATACATTATTCTACGTATACGAATCGGAAAGAAAGGGACACTTTTGCCCTCCCCGCGCTCTCCTCGCTAGGTGAGCGTGTCTCTCGTTCAATGTCACGGGCTCTCGGACTCTCTCCCGCTTCTTCGCGACCGTCCTTGTACTTTTCCTCTTTGTGGAGCTTTTTTACTTCTTTTCTGATTCGCTCGATGATATTATGTAAGACAGCGAGACAGAGAGAGAGAGAGAGAGAGATTTACGGTTACTTTGCCTCGACTTCATATCGATTTTGCTTCGCTCGCGCCTTTTTCGACTTCAATCGAATCAATCGATTTAACTCGAGTAAAAGTGTAAGTTGATTATCGTATCGGCACTTGCTTGGCTTGGATGAAGTTAATTTACTCTCTCCGGTGCGTAAAGCGCGAGCACGTAATTAGAAGCGAAGTAAAAATGAAAAAAATTCCCTACAAATCCGAGTAAAAACTTCGTTCAACAACGAAAGCCAACTCAATTTAAAAATTGTCAATTACGAACGCGACAAATGAGCGAGCTTGGCCGAGCTCGTAGTTAGCGAATAATTTGTTCGTTAAAATAAATGAATATTTCATTGGACTGTATATTTTTTACTTCGCTCGTTTAATAACTTTCAATGACGTAAGAGTTTTATTTTACCATGCTGGGTTGCTCTACTCTTGCTTCCATACGCATCATCAAGGCCAGCGGAACGACACGTGTTTAACACATCTCTTATCCTAAACGTTCTTGTGTAGAAACTTTTTGGACGGTGGTGAATGATAATTTGAGAAATATCGTAGAAAAGATTGAATTCATCGCGACATTTACATTCCAATTATTTCATCCAACCTCTATATCCCTTATTTTTTTATATTGAGGGTGCTCAATTGTGAAATTTTGATGATAGTTTATACATTATACCGTTGGAATCAAATAATAATGTCACAAAATCGTCTTCGAAAATGAAATATTCATCCATAAATGTATCAAAATCCAAACTCACAATTCTCAACATTCGTATGTAATACAACGTCGACACAAATTGACAGTCTTTTGAAATATTCATGCAGTTTGCATCATCACTCTTTCGTAGTCGAAAAAAATTAGTTCATACTCGCAAAGAATCGAAAAAAAATGCCCGAAGAACATCGAAGAGAAGGCACACAACTATACAGAGAAAGAATCGTGCTTACATACCGCATGGTAAAGGTGCGATCGGCAATATTTCAGTCATGGTCTTTGAAGTTGCGTCGATCCGTATCCGGAGGAGTTAGAGCAGTCTCGAGGGATACCGAGGGAGAGAGAAGAGATGGTCTCGTACGGACTGATAGCCGCACTCGAGTGTCGAGAGGAGCCATCGCGCGAAGTGTCTCTTCCGCGTCCCCGTCCGTCGAGTCGCGTCGCTGGTCTGCGTGTGCGTGCGTGTGTCTTGTCCGTCGTGTCGGGACGAGGCGCGCGTCCGATCTGGTCGGGCTCAGGACTCGAACTCGCCCCCGTCGACGTCGCGCGTCCACACTCGAGTCTACTCGGTGGCGCTTTACTCCTCGCCAACTCTCCACTCTCACTCGCGCTGGAAAGGCGCGCGCGCATTTGACGTCAGAAACGACCAACCCCTACCCTCTTTCGCGCGTTTGCTGTCTCTCTACCCTTGGCCCTCTTTACCCCTACCCCCAGAGAACTAGCTGCAGCTAGCTAGAGAGAGAGAGAGAGAGAGAGAGAGAGAAAGGTGACATAAGGGTGGCTTGGGCTTTGTGGCTGCGAGTAGTATTGTGCGGGGGCAGGAGGAAAGAGAAAGGTCGCGTCGACTCTATACACACAGCACTCGTATGTATACAATATACATCTATAGCTGCAGTTGCGCACTTTTATCCTTCCGGATTATACGAGCTGTGCGGCACGGAGAGGGAGAAAGTGATTTCTAGCCTAGGGGTGGGAGGCTGCGAGTGCCTGTATACTGCTACTCTTAAGGTCGAATGATTATGTTGTTTTTTTTTCTCTCTTCCACCTTCCACTTCCTTTCCGAGCTGTACAAATTGTTTGAGAAAGTAATTGATTTCGTTTTATTCGCTTAATCGCAAGGATACCGGAGCTTTTTTCGGGCTGCAGCGTACACGACGAACGCTTTTATGGAAGGTAATTTTAAGGACTTCTATCGCTCAAAAGTTTCAATCTGAATTAAAAAATGCGCCGAAAAGATGCAATTGGTGTGCTCTCTTTTTATGAATGCGATCGTCCGGACGAATAAGACGGTAATTTCGTTTTCAAAGTTTTGCCCGAGAATTGATGACTTATTGGACTTTATCTATCTGATTTTTCTCTACAGCCTAGTCCTCTGAAAACTGTCGGTCAAACTCGTCGACACCAAAAGCCTTTGTTGCTCCAGTTTTCCGTCGATCGACTTTATAAAATCTCACGGATATCTTTTCACACAATCTTCCTCGTCGACACTGTATCAATGAACATTGTATCAGTTTTAATAAATCGTTCAATAATCAATTGGCGTGTCGAAAATACCATTATGTAAATTGATGGCTTTTCAACAGGTTGAAAATTTCGATTCGTACAGCCGCGTACACGTGCATTCATCGGAGAGTAAATAAGCTGCACTAATGAGATTTGGGGTACAGAGTTTGTAGGCGGTGCAGAAACTGCCTATAAGAAAAAGGCAAGAAGGGTTTATAATTTGCTCGAGAGCAAGCGCAAAGCATTGATAATGCCGCTCCAGTTTATGGGGGAGTGAAAACCGAAGAAGCAGCAGCAGCAGAAATTCCTACACATCGGAACGTTGCTTCTTGCGCGTGTACTCACACGCATAAAGTAGGTCGAGTTTGCTTAAAACGTGTTGCTCTCAGCCGAAGCTGTTTATTCAGCGAGATGGCATACCTCGGGCTCACGCACCCGCGTGCTATGTTTGTACTTTTGAAGTGAAAGAAGAAAAAAAATGTATTCCTCTCGCCCCCCCCCCCCCTCCCT